>NW_027507903.1:108668025-108683025 GCF_037356315.1 Lithobates pipiens
GAAAAGTTTGTGTAATAAAAAGGGTTAAATGGTTTCTCATGATTGATTACACTTACTTAGTTTACCCCATTTTTACAGCTGCCTCTGGTTCTGCTCCTGTACAGACATTAAATTCAGCGCAGTCTTTATTACTAAATGAAATACAGTATATGTAGTACATACTACAATAAAACTATAGCTGTTATGCTGTGGGACCTTGTGAGCTCTTTTACACAAGCTATGTACACAGAGGCGGCTGATTTTGTCTATGTTCTGTACCAATGTGCTGAACTATATCTCTACATACGGTATTGCTAACAATAGGCAGAATCAAACAGCCATCTTTATAATTGTGGGTGTTGCAAACTTTCCACTCTGCATCACAAACCCACTTCCTTCAGTGTGGCTGGTAATTTTTAGCTTGCAACTCTAAAAAAGAATCTTTGCTGATAGCATTTGTATGAGCAACCCTTTCATGTATGATGTCTGCTAGACCAGGGGTAGGCAACTTTCTTGAGCACAGTGTGCTGAAAAATGTTTTCAAAGAAATTGAGCGTGCCGATTTGTACAAAAAAAATTCAATTTCACACTTTCAATCACGAAAAAGGATTATTTTTTTTTTTTTTATAAAGTATGCTGTAAACTACTTGAGCAGTGACAAATTAACATCCTGCACTGTCATGCCTCAGATCAGCCCCAAATCCTGCAACCCCGCACTTCAGATTTGCCTTCCCTTTGTCCCAGGTCACAATGTCTTAAGGGATTTACCTTGCATGTCCCAGATGTGTTCTGGCGATTCAGGTGTATTTGGCAATCACAGGGCCCATTCGGAGATCACTCACTGTTTGTGATCATGGACAGGCCAAAAAGGGGACTTTCTGCTGCTTCTGTGACCTTTCTAGATGGCTCAGACAGACTATGACTCTGGTCTATTCTATCAGGACTTGGGTTCCTCCTTTCCCTGTTAAGGCGCATTCTACTTTGCTGCTTATTGCTTCTGGGACCTTCCATCATTGGGCGTCAGCTCCGCTGGTTTGCAAGGTGGCCATTTGGTCGTCGGTGCACAATTTCACAAATTTCTACAATGTGGCTGTGTTGGCATCTTAGGATGCTTCTTTTGGCCACAAGGTGTTGCAGGCTGCTGTTTAGAGGGTCTATTCCCTCTTGAAGGGGTATTGTTCAGGTTGGGCTCCAGTTTGTTTCTGTGTTTGAGCGCCTGTCACCTGGTTGACCTGGTGTTAGCCTTGGGATTTTTTGTTGTCCCATCCCTCATGTTTGGCACTGTTTTGGGACGTCCCTATGGTTCTGAATAAGGAAGCGCTGTGTCTGTCAATGAACGAATGAGAAAATTGTATTTTTGACTTACTGTAATATCCGTTTCTTTGAGTTCATTGACAAACAGCACCTCACCTCTATGTAGTTTTTAATGCTTCTGACACTGCTTGGGGCAAAACTGAAGACCTATTGCAGAGAGGGGGGTGTATATCACCTAGGACTGCCCATGGGCATGGCCAAGTCATCTTCTTTTTTTTTTCTGCTAGTGTCCTACTTGTGTAGGGGGCGATATAACCCTATGGTTCTGAATAAGGAAGCGCTGTGTCTGTCAATGAACTTCAGAGAAACAGATTTTATGTTAAGTCAAACACTTTTTTTCTTTTGTCATTTTTAAGAGTACTGGAGGGTTATAGCCCCAGTCAGTTTAATTTTTTTTTACCATGCTTGTCCCATTGCAGAGATTGCCCTTCACTTCCTGCCTCATAGCCAAATGGGAAGTGAGAGGAATTCTATGCAAATTAAGGGAATCTATTTCCCGAGTCTTAAACTGCAAGGGATGTGGCCTTGACAGGAAGGGTTAGATCATATTTAAATTAGGGGTGCACGAGTTTAGTCAGGCCTAGGGCAGCACAAAAAAAATACACTACTGCCTATAACAAAGTAATTTGCTTGATTAAGAAGTCAACACAGCATGAAATTATCAGCCCCTGATGTTTACTGGCAGTTGTAAAAAAAATCTGTTTTTTACAAATTTTCAGTAAATTTTTACTGGTGGTTGGCAACCCTGCTGCAGTCAAGCATGGTGGTGGGAGTGTCATGGTCTGGGGCTGCATGAATGCTGCCAGCACTGAGGGACTACAGTTCATTGAGGGAACCATGAATGCCAACATGTACTGCCAGACCTAAACCTTATTGAGCATCTGTGGGGAAACTCAAGGTCTTTAACATCCTCCAGCTCTGTGATGTCCTCATGGAGTGGAAGAGAACTCCAGTGGCAACCTGTGAAGCTCTGGTGAACTCCATGCCTAAGAGGGTTAAGTCATTGCTGGAAAATAATGGTGGCCACACAAAAGATTGATGCTTTGGGCCCAATTTGCACATTTTCACTTAGGGTGGTACTCACTTTTATTGCCAGTAGTTTAGACATTTATGGCTGTGTGTTGTGTGGTTTTGAGGGGGTGGCAAATTTACACTGTTATACAAGCTGTACACTCACTACTTTACATTGTAGCAAAGTGTCATTTCTTCAGTGTTGTCACATGAAAAGGTATGATAAAATATTTATAAAAATGTGAGGGGTGTACTCCCTTTTGTGAGATACTGTATATTCTTTTTAGCAGAGACACTAGAGAATAAAATGGCAGTTGTTGCAATATTTTAAGTCACACTGTATTTGCGCAGCGGTCTTTTTAAACGCAATTTCCCGGGGAAAAATACACTTCAATGTATTAAAACAAAAATCTAAACTGTAAAGTTGGCACAGATTTTTTTTTGTATGATGTAAAAGATGTTGCGTTGTGAGAATCGTGATCTTTATTCCAAGCAAACGGTGATTCTCATTTTAGCCAGAATCATGCAGCTCTACAACATACAAATGTCAGAGTGCTTCAAATAAAATGACTGCCAGCAAGTCTCCATATATTCAGTCACCAGTGTAGCTTTGAATTATTTGCAAAGTATGGAAGCCAAAATAAAACTGTTTAAGGTCCATGTTGTACCCAGCCCACTTTCATTACTGAATTTGTTCTTTTATAAAAGAAGCCTGAAAAAGTTTTGGTCTGTCAAAATGACTGACACCGACTTCTGAAGGACTTGGTTATAGCTTTCAGTAGAATAAAGTACCAGTGGTTGGTTGAGGAGAAGTCTTTCCAAGATGTACACATGGTTAAAAATCTCTTGCTTTGTTGCTTTCAAATACTGTATGGACTAGTTATACTGCTACATTTTTTTTTTTTTTTTTTACACTTTTCTTGTTTTTGTATTTTATAGGTCTGATGATACTTGGTCAATTAACATCTCTCTGAGAGACCTTTCCCAAGCCTTACTCCCAACATGTCGGTGGTGCAGGTTTGTATGGTCTTTTTTAATACTTTGAATATTTACTAATCAATTTCTGGCCTGCATGCAATTAGATTTACATGTTGCCTTATGTATTTAGTGTTTTTTCCTTAGAGGACAGCTTTAGTGGGTTTACATGTCCTAATCATACAGGACCCATGTAACAGTATTCATAAACCATGGATTATAGGCTCGTACCTTCAAGTGATTGGACACTGGCTGTTGATGACATGCTGCCTTGGGGCACCTCCCCAATAGCACTACTCCACTCTGAGAGTCCTCATGTCTTACTAGTGTCTGAAGGCGATGGACCCTTTCTCCTTCCCCCTATAAATCAGCATCACTAGTTTATTTTTCCATTATTTTTTTAGATTTCTTCAACCAGCCCATGCTTTTCACGAACACCAACACATGGGCGGTGTATCCAGATCAGTGTAACATGGGCAAAACTTTGGGAGCAGTACCTGGACCCTACACTGGGGGTGGCCTGTAATGCTGCTGTGTGGCACTGGATTCTGCATGGGGCATTGACACTTCATGAAAAGTGTTTTTATCTGCAGGGGTGCTATACAGTGCCAGGACTGTGGTCCTTCACTACCACCCTGGTAACGGGCCACCCTGTCACTCTACTGGTCTCACACTTCTGCCGCTGTAAAGTATGCCTTTCCTCTCACCCTTTCACCATGAGGATTCATAGCAGTACAGTTTACATATGGGTTTTCATGTACTCCTTAAGGACATCTTTACCCTATCTTTCTCACTCTACAATACCCTCAATTGTAGACATGGCAGAGAACAAGTGAAAGGGAGCCAGTTCTAACAGCAGGTGAACATTTACTCTGCCGATTGCCTGCACAACTCTCAGCCTCAGAGTGCATCCTTTGTACCGGAACAGGACCCAGTTTTAACACCAGTCTTTGAAACTGATTCTAGCTTTACTTAAGGCATGCAATATATATATACTTGTGCTCATAAGTTTACATACCCTGGCAGAATTCATGATTTGTTGGTAATTTTTCCTAGTATGAATAAAACAAAAACATTTCATTCATGGTTAGTGTTTGAAGTCTGAAGCCATTTATTATCAATCAGCTGTGTTTATTTTTAAATCATGACAACAAACTACCCAAATGACCCTGATCAAAAGTTTAAACACCCTGATGATTTTGGCCTAACATGCACACAAGTTGACACAAAGGGGTTTGAATGGCTATTACAGGTAACCATCCTCACCTGTGATCTGTTTGTTTGTAATTAGTGTGTGTATAAAAGGTCAGTGAGTTTCTGGGTTCCTGACAGACCCTTGCATCTTTCATGCAGTGCTGCACTGATGTTTCTGGTTTCTGTATTGTGCAGAAAGCAAAATAATTGCCAAAGGATCTGCGGGAAAATGTAGTTAAACTGTATAAAATGGGGAAATGGCTATAAAAAGATATCCAAGGAATTGAGAATGCCAATCAGCAGTGTTCAGCGCTAATCAAGAAGTGGAAGATGAGGGGTTCTCTTGAAACCAAACCACGATCAGGTAGACAAACTAAAATTTCAGCCACAACTGCTGGGAAAATTGCCTCAAACCTTCTGCCACATAGTCATTTGGAGTGATGAAACCGAAATTGATCTTTTTGTCCACAACCATAAACGCTACATTTGGAGAGGAGTCAACAAGGCGTAGGACGAAATTCCTACTGTGAAACAGAGGTGGATTGCTGATGTTTTGGGGATGTGTGAGCTACAAAGGCATAGGGAATTTGGTCAAAATTGATGGCAAGATGAATGCAGTATGTTATCAAAAAATACTGGAGGAACATTTGCATTCATGAGCCAAAAAGCTGCGCATGGGACGTACTTGGACATTCCAACATGATGATAAACCAAAACACAAGGTCAAGTCAGCCTGTCATTGGCAACAGCAGAATAAATTGAAGAGTCTGGAGTGGCCATCTCAGTCTCCTGACCTCTCAATATCATTGAGCAACTCTGGGGAGATCTCAAACGTGCAGTTCATGCAAGACAGCCCGAGATTTTCCAGGGACTGGAGACTTTTTACCAAGAGGAATGGGCAGCTTTACCATCTGAGAAGAGCCTCATCCACAAATGACACAAAAGACTAAAAGCTGTCATTGATTTAAAGGGGGTAATACACGCTATTAAGAACTAGGTATGTAAATTTATTGATCAGGGTCATTTGGGTAGTTTCTGTTGTGATTATGATTTGAAAAGAGTGAACACAGTTGATTGATAATAAATGGCTTCAGCCAAACACTAACAATAAGTGAAAAAGAATAGTTTTTTTTGTATCGTCATTCATAGTCTCTGAAAAATGGCCAAGAAATCATAATTTCTCCCAGGGTATGTAAACTTATGAGCACAACTGTGTGTGTGTGTGTGTGTGTGTGTGTGTATATATATATATATCTCTATCTCACAGTATCTCACAAAAGTGAGTACACCCCTCATGTTTTTGTAAATAACTTATATCTTTTCATGTGATGACACTTTTCTACAATGTAAAGTAGTGAGTGTACGACTTGTATAACCATGTAAATTTGCTGGCCCCTCAAAATAACACACAGCCATTAATGTCTAAGCTGCTGGCAACAAAATAGAGTACAACGCTAAGTGAAAATGTCAAAATTGGGCCCAAAGTGTCAATATTTTGTGTGGCCACCATTATTTTCCAGCAGTGCCTTGCCACCAGAGTCCTCTTCCACTCCTCCATGACGACATCAAGGATGATGTATGTTGGAGACCTTGTGTTACACCTTCCATTTTTGTGGATGCCCCACAAATGCGCAATAGGGTTTAAGTCTTGAGACTTGCTTGGCCAGTCCATCACCTTTACCCTCAGCTTCTTTAGCAAGGCAGTTATCATCTTGGAGGTGTGTTTGGGGTCGTTATCATGTTGTAATACTGCCCTGCGGCCCAGTTTCTGAAGGGAATGGATCATGCTCTGCTTCAGTTTGTCACAGTACATGTTGGCATTCATGGTTTCCTCAATGAACACTAGCTCCCCCAGTGCTGGCAGCACTCATGCAGCCCCAGACCATGACACTCCCACCACCATGCTTGACTGTAGACACGCTTGTCTTTATGCTCCTCACCTGGTTGCCACCACATTCACTTGACACTAACTGAACCAAATAGGTTTATCTTGGTCTCATCAGACCACAGGACATGGTTCCAGTGATCAATGTCCTTAGTCTGCTTGTCTTCAGCAAACTAATTTGTGGGCTTTCTTCTGTATTATCTTTAGAAGAGGCTTCCTTCTGGGACAACAGCCATGCAAACCAATTTGATGCACTGTGCAGCAGATGGTCTGAGCACTGACAGGCTGACCCCCCCCACCCCTTCAACCTCTACAGCAATGCTGGCTGCACTCATACGTCTGTTTCCCAAAGAAAACCTCTGGGTATCACGCTGAGCACGTGCACTCAACTTCTTTGGTCGACCATGGCAAGGACTGTTCTGAGTGAAACCTGTCCAGTTAAATTGATGTATGGTCTTGGCCACTGTGCTGCAGCTCAGTTTCAGGGTCTTTGAAATCCTCTTATAGCCCAGTCCATCTTTATGTAGAGCAACAATTCTTTTTTTTTCAGATCCGTGACATGCCATCTTGAACTTCCAGTGACCAGTAGAAGAGTGATAACACCAAATTTAGCACACCTGCTCCCCATTCACACCTGAGATCTTGTAACACTAACGAGTCACATGTCATTGGGGATGGAAAATGGCCAATTTGGCCCAATTTGGACATTTTCACTTAGGGGTGTACTCACTTTTGTTGCTAGTGGTCTAGACATTAATGGCTGTGTTGAGTTATTTTGAGGGGGCAGCAAATTTACACTGTTGTACAAGCTGTACATTTCTTCAGTGTTTTCACATGAAAAGATATAACTTGTTTACAAACATGTAAGGGGTGTACTCACTTTTGTGAGATACTGTGTGTGTGTGTGTGTGTGTGTGTGTGTGTGTGTGTGTGTGTGTGTGTATATAGAGATGGAGAGGGATATATATATATCTATATCTGCTGCATCGATCCAATGCTGCATCGATCCAATGCTGCATCTAAAACTGAGATCCAAATCATCAGAGGTTTTTGATCCCTCAGTTCTCAGCCTTCAGTGAGCAGAGAGCTGGTGGCCCTTCGGCACTCAATGGAGCGCTGAGCTGTGGAGGGAGCAGCTGGCTCTGAATTAGTGGCTCACTGGGGGGCTGAGCCAGCTGCCAGTCCAGGACTGGCTCTGTGACATCAGTCAACAGGGCTCTTGCCCACTGTCCTCTATAAACGGGTCACAGAAATGCAAAATGAACTGCACTCCTGTGATCCCAGGAGAAGTATAGCCAAAATAGGTTTGGCTATACTTGTCCTTTTAATACAACTATCTTTATTCAGGGCACAAAAATGCCCTGCCTCTTCTTCTCCCCATTTCTCACCATGTTATGCTTATCATAGAAGGTGGCAGTGTTGGAGGAAGCTGTCGAATATTTCTCTCCACCCACATTGCCAATGTATTGAAGGAGCTTCACACAACATGCTTGCTTGTTGATAAGCTCATTGGCTCGGTCTGCAAAATCCTTGACATTGTGCAAGTTGACTCTCCTCCATCTTGCCTCGCTTCTTTGGGCATAGAGATACCTACAAAAACTTGTGGCTTATTCTATGTTCATGAACAAAATAGAATGCGTAGTTTATATCAATTGGGTCACACCTGAAAGGATTTTTACGCGCTTAGAACGTTTTGCTGTGCCCTATTCAGTCCAAAAGTCAGCTAATTCATGTTGTTTCTGTCCAAAATAAACATCTCACTGTACCTATTGAAGATGTTCCTCCTTTCAAAGAGTTGACAAACTTTGAGCTGCTCTTCCACCTGGCAGGCTAAACCCTGTAGCCAGCTCTCCCTGCTAGTTCTGTATACAAGACTGCAACCCCTGTATTTCAGGACCATTCTGTTGCTGAGCAATTACAATTGTCTTCACTTGCCTTAAAGCGGGGGTTCCACTGTCTGCAACCTTTTTTTATTTTTTTGCAAAATGACAATCATTAACATGGTCAATTAGATCACTTGTTCGGTTTTAAAATACATTCTGTCCGTTTTCTCTGCATAATATAACTTATAAAAAGTCATGCTGCCTGTTGTCATCTTCACATGCCCACAGGCATCCTCTTCCAGGATACGGTGCTGCTGATGGACCAGCATGCACCGCCCGTTCGAGCGCCGATCTCGCGCATGCGCAGTAACACTGCCATCAACCCCACAGGTTATCATCACAACGGGCGGTGTCGTAGGAAGTCCCGCCCCGTTGTGATGGCAAGAAACATAAACAAAGGCAAAACCTTGTGCATTTCAGCACAGTCCAGCCCACAGACTCATGGGAAACTGACACTCATTTCCCATGAAGCAATGCAACTAAGGAAAGGAAAAATATCACAGCGGAAGAGGAACAAAGCAGATTAGCAGATTCTGCATAGCAACAGAGTGTTCCAGATAAGTGAATTTTTTTTTTTTGTCAGAATGATTTTTAGGACATTAAAAGGGAGAGGATAAGGTGAAATGTGTTTTCAGGGTGGCCCTCCACTTTAACATGCTTTGGGACACCTCTTGAGACAAATATACAGAATGTCTCTAATCTCTATTCATATGCACAGAATCTTAGGGTGCTGAAGATTTCCACAGAAGGTTGTGCCTGTAAATGGTGTCAAGCATATGACCTTCCCGGGAAGACATTTGTTTGGTGAGGCACTTGGCCAATTCATTGGAGGTCATGGGTGGGAAGGTAAGCATACTAAATCCACCCTCATCAGGCGACCCTAGCTCCTCAAAATGCAGAACAATTGCACACTCCAAGCTTCAACCTAAAGTTCAACCATTCAGCACCAGGCTTAGCCAACATAGTCCACCAAGTCTTCCCTATGCCCCCTTCAAAAAGAAGGGGTGCACTCATTCCTTAGAGTGGGGAGATGTCTATTGCAGTTTACATCTTTCTGGGTAAGAGATGTCCCAGATTTTTTGGTTCAGTCAGTGGTTTCTCCACAGGGTATAAGTTAGAGTTCAAAAGTCTACCCCCTTGCTTCTTTCTCTTTCATATCAACCAAAAACTTCCCAAGTACAGTCTGATTTCCAGAATGCCCAGTCCTGTCACAGGAGAGGTTCAAAGGATTTTACTCAAACCTGTTCACAGTACCAAGGCCCAAAGAGGAGTAAACATCCTATCCTGAACTTAAGCAGAGTTCCTCCTAAAAGTGTATTTTCCGCTTTAAGGCATCCTCCCTAGCTCACATTTGTGAAACTGTGCTTTTGGGAAGGAGGGGGGAGCGGGAACCTGATTTTGACAGATACCTGCTCCAAATTCAGTTCCAGATGCCTTAGGTGTTGGGAACCGAAAGCTTTCTTTCCTGAAGTCTTCTGGGAACACATGACAGGTCCCAGAAGACTTCGGGACCAGTCGCAGAACACAGCACCACTCGGGCATGTGCGGTGGGCACCCTGATGTGAAGCCATAAGCTGTCACAGATGGGTGCCCATAGTAGAGATTCTGGCGCGGAGGACTCGGGGAGAACATGGTTGCAGTGAGTACACCACTGGATCGTGGGACAGGCGAGTGGCTGTTTATTAAAAGTCAGCCGCTACACTTTTTGTAGCGGCTGACTTTTAATAGACAAACAAATAACTTATTTAAAATCCCTCAGCAGATTGCATCAAATTCCAAAATTTTGCATGGAATCCACTAAGTCAGTAATTGCCTTTTGAGATGGAGAGAGTGCATGCGTTTCATGGACATTCAAGATGCCTATCTGCATGTTCCTATTTACCCATCTCATCAGCAATTTCTACATTTTGCAGTGACAGACAACCATTAACGGCTTGTTGCACTGCCCTTCGGCCTATCCTATTTTCTAAAGGTTTTCACAAAGATCTTATCACTCTTGCTTTTACCTCCTCAGAACTCGGGGCATTCGAGTGACAGGCTAACTAGAACGCCTTCTCCTGAAGGATTCTTCTCCCTTACAAATCTCAGTAAATGTTCAAAAGACGGTACCGCTGTTCCAGGCATTTGGCTGGGTGATCAATTTCAACAAATCTGCTTTTCAGCCTTCCCTGTGCCTGGAAACCTGAGTCTAATCCTGGATACATTGTTCTGCCATCCTTGTGCCCTGCTCCTAAACATCCAAAGGAATTCTCTCGAATTGCCTAGAGCAATTGAGGTGTACCTAAAAGCTACTGCTTCCATTAGACAAACTAATTCCCTATTTGTTCCTTCCCTGGTTAAGGTCACCCTGCTTCAAAATCTTTCTTTGCACACCGGATAAGGAATTTGATTACAAGAGCTTGTGCTCTTTAAACAAAAACCTCCCTCTGCACTGTTACCTGCCTGCTTCATTACCTCTGTTGGAGTATCCTGGGCCTTTGGGCTCCAAGCCTCTGTTGCTCAACTGTGTAGGGCCTCCATCTGGTCTACTGTCATACTTTTCCAAAGTTTTACCAGTTGGATGACCATTGTGAATGCAGTGTTCTGCCATACACTACAGGACACAGGCCACCTCCCCTAAATGATCCTTACTCATTATTGCTTGCTACAAAGCTGAGGACCCAGACTCGGGTAGACTTATAGTGGAGGCACCCTAGAGGTGTATCTCACAAAAGTGAGTACACCACTCGCATTTTTGTAAATATTTTATTATATCTTTTCATGTGACAACACCGAAGAAATGACACTTTGCTATAATGTAAAGTAGTGAGTGTACAGCTTGTATAACGGTGTAAATTTGCTGGCCCCTCAAAATAACACGCAGCCATTAATGTCTAAACCACTAGCAACAATAGTGAGTACACCCCTAAGAGAAAATGTCCAAATTGGGCCCAAAGTGTCAATATTTTGTTTGGCCACCATTGTTTTCCAGCACTGCCTTAACCATCTTGGGCATGGAGTTCACCAGAGCTTCACAGGTTGCCACTGGAATCATCTTCCACTCCTCCATGAGATCACAAAGCTGGTGGATGTTAGAGACCTTGCGCTCCTCCACCTTCCGTTTTTGAAGATGCCCCATATATGCTCAATAGGGTTTAGGTCCGGAGACATGCTTGGCCAGGCCATCTCCTTTACCCTCAGCTTCTTTAGCAAGGCAGTGGTCATCTTGAAGGTGTGTTTTGGGGTTATGTTGGAATACTGCACACTTGTCTTTGTACTCCTCACCTGGTTGCCGCCACACATGCTTGACACAATCTGACCCAAATAAGTTTATCTTGGTCTCATCAGACCACAGGACATGGTTCCTGTAATCAATGTCCTTAGTCTGCTTGTGTTCAGCAAACTGTTTGCAAGCATTCTTGTGCATCATCTTTAGAAGAGGCTTCCTTCTGGGACGACAGCCATGCAGACCAATTTGATGCAGTTTGTGGTGTATGGTCTGAGCACTGACAGGCTGACCCCCAAATCCCCCCCCCCCCCCCCATCCCTTCAATGTCTACAGCAATGCTGGCAGTACCCATACGTCTATTTCCCAAAGACAACCTCTGGATATGATGCTAAACACTTGAACTCAACTTCTTTGGACCATTGTGAAGTCTGTTCTGTGTGGAACCTGTCCTGTTAAACCGCTGTATGGTCTTGGCCCCCGTGCTGCAGCTCAGTTTCAGGTTCTTAGCAATCTTCTTATAGCCTAGGCCATCTTTATATAGAGCAAAAATTCTTTTTTTCATATCCTTAGAGAGTTCTTTGCCATGAGGTGCCATGTTGAACTTCCAATGACCAGTATGAGCGATAACACCAAATTTAACACACCTGCTCCCTATTCACAATTGAGATCTTGTAACACGAACGACATGACATGCCACTGGGGAGGAAAAATAACTAATTGGGCCCAATTTGGACATTTTTACTTAGGGGTGTACACCCTTTTGTTGCCAGCAGGTTTGACATTAATGGCAGTGGGTTGAGTTATTTTGAGGGGACAGCAAATTGACACTGTTTATACAAGCTGTACACTCACTACTTTATTTTGTAGCAGAGTGTAATTTCTTCAGTGTTCTCACATGAAAAGATCCGATAAAATAGTTACAAAAATGTGACGGGTGTACTCACTTTTGTGAGATACTGTATGTGAATGTTATCAGATTAATGCAAATAGTCATATCAGAGTTTGGTAGTGTTTTAAAAGGCTTGTTTCTATGTATAGTTTGTAAATGAGTATGGGATGCAAATACCTATGCAGGCACTTTCCTGCTTGTTAAAGAAAAGTGACGACTTTTACTTCCCTCTCTGTGTAAAACCAGGCGGTCTCCTCCTAAGTTGAATAAACACAATGAACACTTTGTCTGGTTCAGCTTGTTAAGGCCCCTTCCACACTTGTGCGACTTGTCCTGAGACTTGGGACTGCAAAGCCGCATGACAGGTCGTACCCCATGACTTCCAATGAGTACCATTCATATCTGTGCTACTTTAAAGCGGAGTTCGACCTTAAACAAAAATTGTTAAACGTTCGGAGCTACAAATACTGCAGCTGCTGACTTTTATAAGGACACTTACCTGTCCAGGACGCCTGCGATGTCTACACCCAAAGCCGATCTATCCCCTTGGCTCCAGGTGCAGGCACCAGCATTGCTAGTAGGGGAATCAAGAAGTGAAGCCTTATGACTTAACAGCCTGGTTCCCTACTGCGCGAGTCGCACTGCACATTTTGAGTGGGCCCTGCTGTCTTCTGGGACATGGTGTAGATCGCTGTGAATACTGTGGTGATCTTTTGCCAGAAGTGGGAGCAAATACCTGTATTAGACAGATTTATTACACACAGAGTGATATATTTCAAGCATTTCTTTCTTTTAATTTTGATTATTGCTTACATCTAGGCAGAACCCAAAATTCAGTATCTCAGAACATTAGACTATTGTGAAAAGTTCAGTATTGTAGACTCATGGGGGAGATTTACTAAAACTGGTGCACACAGAATCTGGTGCAGCTCTGCATAGAAACTAATCCGCTTTCAGGTTTTATTGTCAAAGCTTAAGAGTCCATTCACACAGGGGCAACTCCTGATCCGACTTCAGGTCGCCCCTAGTCGCCTCAGGTCGGACAACATTTAAAAAGCAATGTAATTGAATGAGAGCCGTCTTAATGCACACTACTGAAGTCGCTCTGACTTCAGAAAAGGTTCCTGTACTACTTCTATCCGACTTGTAGGCGACCGGTACCCATTGATTTCAATGGAGATCGCCTCCAAGTCGGATCTCCGTCTATACGGAGGCGACTCTGACAGAATTATCAGCTCTCGAGGGAACTCCACGCCAAATTTCTGCAAAAAATTTGGCGTGGGTTCCCCCTCCGAGAGCATACCAGGCCCTTAGGTCTGGTATGGATTCCAAGGGGAACCCCCTACGCCGAAAAAACGGCGTGGGGGTCCCCCCCAGATCCACACCAGACCCTTATCCGAGCACGCTACCCGGCCGGCCAGGAAAGGGGGTGGGGACGAGCGGGCGGCCCCCCCCCCCTCCTGAGCCATACCAGGCCGCGTGCCCTCAACATGGGGGGGTGCCTTGGGGGAGGGGGGGGCGTGCGCCCCCCAACCCCAAAGCACCTTGTCCCCATGTTGATGAGGACAAGGGCCTCTTCCCGACAACCCTGGCCGTTGGTTGTCGGGGTCTGCGGGCGGGGGGCTTATCGGAATCCGCGAGCCCCCTTTAATAAGGGGGCCCCCGGATACCGGCCCCCCACCCTATGTGAATGAGTATGGGGTACAATGTACCCCTACCCATTCACCTGTGAAATAAAGTACAAAAAAAAACACAACACAGGGTTAAAATATTTTATTGCACAGCTCCGGGGGTCTTCCGTCTTCGGGGGTCTTCTCGCCGGACTCCTCCGCTATCTTCTTGTAGCTCTTTTGCTAGCGGAGGAGTCCGGCTTTCTTCCTCGCCGCCGGCCTCCTCTTCCGACTTCGGGGGTCTTGTCCCCCTCTTCGGTTCTTCTGCCGGGCCACCGCGCCTTCTTATAGCTCTTTTACAGGCGGTGGCCCGGTCTTCTGTCGCCGCCGCCGCCTTCCGTTCTTCTCCTTCTTCTTCTCCTGGAGATGTTGACTCGACGAGCTCTCCGGCCGGAATGCCAGGGACGCGCTCCGCTGCCACTTATATAGGGACAATGGGGCGGTGTCACATGGGTTGATGTCACATGGGTTGATGTCACATGGTGACCCAGCCCCCTTACCATGTGACATCAACCCATGTGACCAACCCATGTGACATCAACCCATGTGACACCGCCCCCATGTTGAGGGCACCCCCCATGTTGAGGGCACGCGGCCTGGTACGGCTCAGGAGGGGGGGGGGGCGCCCGCTCGTCCCCACCCCCTTTCCTGGCCGGCCGGGTAGCGTGCTCGGATAAGGGTCTGGTGTGGATCTGGGGGGGACCCCCACGCCGTTTTTTCGGCGTAGGGGGTTCCCCTTGGAATCCATACCAGACCTAAGGGCCTGGTATGCTCTCGGAGGGGGAACCCACGCCAAATTTTTTTGCAGAAATTTGGCGTGGAGTTCCCCCTTGAGCTCATTCTCTGCTTGGCCACGGCAAAAGTCGCCTGGCCTGGGGCGACTTGTAAGTCGTCCCAAGTCAGGTTGAAGTCATCACAAGTCGTGTTGAAGTCGTCCCAAGTCGCGCTGTGATCTTAACTCAAGTCGTGTACAAGTTGCCTCACTCAAGTCG